>NC_038249.2:4810925-4812626 GCF_000004515.6 Glycine max | reverse complement strand
ATGAATGTTATTGCCTAGCGAGAGGTCCGTGTCCTCCACCTTCGAGTTTGGAGCTGTGTTTCATGATTGCCTAAGTGCGGACCACCAAGGCAATCCTCCATTCTCCCCTTTTTTCGGAGCCCCATGAATGTTATTCCCTAGCGCTGTTCATGTGTCCTCCACTTTCGAGTTTAGAGCTGTGTTTCATGATTGCCAAAGTGCGGACCCTCAAGGCAATCCTCCATTCTCCGCTTTTTTCGGAGCCCATGAATTGCGTTCATGTGTCCTCCACTTTCGAGTTTGGAGCTGTGTTTCATGATTGCCTAAGTGCGGACCCTCAAGGCAATCCTCCATTCTCCCCTTTTTTCAGAGCCCCGTGAATGTTATTGCCTAGCGCTGTTCATGTGTCCTCCACCTTCGAGTTTGGAGCTGTGTTTCATGATTGCCTAAGTGCGGACCCTCAAGGCAATCCTCCATTCTCCCCTTTTTTCGGAGCCCTATGAATGTTATTGCCTAGCGCTGTTCATGTGTCCTCCAATTTGGAGTTTGGAGTTGTGTTTCATGATTGCCTAAGTGCGGACCCTCAAGGCAATCCTCCATTCTCCCCCTTTTTTTGGAACCCCATGGATGTTATTGCCTAGCGCTGTTCATGTGTCCTCCACCTTCGAGTTTGGAGTTGTGTTTCATGATTGCCTAAGTGCGGACCCTCAAGGCAATCCTCCATTCTCCCCTTTTTTCGGAGCCCCATGAATGTTATTGCCTAGCGCTGTTCATCTGTCCTCCACCTTCGAGTTTGGAGCTGTGTTTCATGATTGCCTAAGTGCGGACCCCCAAGGCAATCCTCCATTCTCCCCTTTTTTCGGAGCCCCATGAATGTTATTGCCTAACGCTGTTCATGTGTCCTCCACTTTCGAGTTTAGAGCTGTGTTTCATGATTGCCAAAGTGCGGACCCTCAAGGCAATCCTCCATTCTCCCCTTTTTTCGGAGCCCATGAATTGCGTTCATGTGTCCTCCACTTTCGAGTTTGGAGCTGTGTTTCATGATTGCCTAAGTGCGGACCCTCAATGCAATCCTCCATTCTCCCCTTTTTTCGGAGCCCTATGAATGTTATTGCCTAGCGCTGTTCATGTGTCCTCCAATTTGGAGTTTGGAGTTGTGTTTCATGATTGCCTAAGTGCGGACCCTCAAAGAAATCCTCCATTCTCCCCCTTTTTTGGAGCCCCATGAATGTTATTGCCTAGCGTTGTTCATGTGTCCTCCACTTTCGAGTTTGGAGTTGTGTTTCATGATTGCCTAAGTGCGGACCCTCAAGGCAATCCTCCATTCTCCCCCTATTTTGGAGCCCCATGAATGTTATTGCCTAGCGTTGTTCATGTGTCCTCCACTTTCGAGTTTGGAGCTGTGTTTCATGATTGCCTAAGTGCGGACCCTCAAGGCAATCCTCCATTCTCCCCTTTTTTCGGAGCCCAATGAATGTTATTGCCTAGCGCTGTTCATGTGTCCTACACCTTCGAGTTTGGAGCTGTGTTTCATGATTGCCTGAGTGCGGACCCTCAAGGCAATCCTCCATTCTCCCATTTTTTCGGAGCCCCGTGAATGTTATTGCCTAGCGCTGTTCATGTGTCCTCCACTTTCCTGTTTGGAGCTGTGTTTCATGATTGCCTAAGTGCGGACCCTCAAGGCAATCCTCCATTCTCCCCTTTTTTCGGAGCCCCATGAAT
>NC_038249.2:4809005-4810505 GCF_000004515.6 Glycine max | reverse complement strand
TAAGTGCGAACCCTCAGGGCAATCCTCCCATTGTCGCTCTTTTTTGGATCCCCATGAATGTAATTGCCTAGCGTAGATCATGTGTCCTCCACTTTCGAGTTTTGCAGCTGTGTATCATGAATGCATAAGTGCGGACCCTCATGGCAATCCTCCATTCTCCCTTTTTTCTGGAGCCCCGTGAATGTTATTGCCTAGCGCTGTTCATGTGTCCTCCACTTTCGAGTTTGGAGCTGTGTTTCATGATTGCCTAAGTGCGGACCCTCAAGGCAATCCTCCATTCTCCCCTTTTTTTGGAGCCCCATGAATGTTATTCCCTAGCGCTGTTCATGTGTCCTTCACCTTCGAGTTTGGAGCTGTGTTTCATGATTGCCTAAGTGCGGACCCTCAAGGCAATCCTCCATTCTCCCCCTTTTTTGGAGCCCCATGAATGTTATTGCCTAGCGCTGTTCATGTGTCCTCCACTTTCGAGTTTGGAGTTGTGTTTCATGATTGCCTAAGTGCGGACCCTCAAGGCAATCCTCCATTCTCCCCCTATTTTGGAGCCCCATGAATGTTATTGCCTAGCGTTGTTCATGTGTCCTCCACTTTCGAGTTTGGAGCTGTGTTTCATGATTGCCTAAGTGCGGACCCTCAAGGCAATCCTCCATTCTCCCCTTTTTTCGGAGCCCAATGAATGTTATTGCCTAGCGTTGTTCATGTGTCCTCCACTTTCGAGTTTGGAGCTGTGTTTCATGATTGCCTAAGTGCGGACCCTCAAGGCAATCCTCCATTCTCCCCTTTTTTCGGAGCCCAATGAATGTTATTGCCTAGCGCTGTTCATGTGTCCTACACCTTCGAGTTTGGAGCTGTGTTTCATGATTGCCTAAGTGCGGTTTCCTCAAGGCAATCCTCCATTCTCCCCCTTTTTCGGAGCCCTATGAATGTTATTGCCTAACGCTGTTCATGTGTCCTCCAATTTGGAGTTTGGAGTTGTGTTTCATGATTGCCTAAGTGCGGACCCTCAAGGCAATCCTCCATTCTCCCCCTTTTTTGGAGCCCCATGAATGTTATTGCCTAGCGCTGTTCATGTGTCCTCCACTTTCGAGTATGGAGTTGTGTTTCATGATTGCCTAAGTGCGGACCCTCAAGGCAATCCTCCATTCTCCCCCTTTTTTGGAGCCCCATGAATGTTATTGCCTAGCGCTGTTCATGTGTCCTCCACTTTCGAGTATGGAGTTGTGTTTCATGATTGCCTAAGTGCGGACCCTCAAGGCAATCCTCCATTCTCCCCCTATTTTGGAGCCCCATGAATGTTATTGCCTAGCGTTGTTCATGTGTCCTCCACTTTCGAGTTTGGAGCTGTGTTTCATGATTGCCTAAGTGCGGACCCTCAAGGCAATCCTCCATTCTCCCATTTTTTCGGAGCCCCGTGAATGTTATTGCCTAGCGCTGTTCATGTGTCCTCCACTTTCGAGTTTGGATCTGTGTTTCATGATTGCCTAAGTGCGGACCCTCAAGGCA
>NC_038249.2:4806992-4808380 GCF_000004515.6 Glycine max | reverse complement strand
GAGCCCCATGAATGTTATTGCCTTGCGTTGTTCATGTGTCCTCCACTTTCGAGTTTGGAGTTGTGTTTCATGATTACCTAAGTGCGGACCCTCAAGGCAATCCTCCATTCTCCCCCTTTTTTGGAGCCCCATGAATGGTATTGCCTAGCGCTGTTCATGTGTCCTCCACTTTCGAGTTTGGAGCTGTGTTTCATGATTGCCTAAGTGCGGACCCTCAAGGCAATCCTCCATTCTCCCCTTTTTTCGGAGCCCTATGAATGTTATTGCCTAGCGCTGTTCATGTGTCCTCCACTTTCGAGTTTGGAGTTGGGTTTCATGATTGCCTAAGTGCGGACCCTCATGGCAATCCTCCATTTTCCCCCTTTTTTGGAGCCCCATGAATCTTATTGCCTTGCGCTGTTCATGTGTCCTCCACTTTCGAGTTTGGAGTTGTGTTTCATGATTACCTAAGTGCGGACCCTCAAGGCAATCCTCCATTCTCCCCCTTTTTTGGAGCCCCATGAATGTTATTGCCTAGCGCTGTTCATGTGTCCTCCACTTTCGAGTTTGGAGCTGTGTTTCATGATTGCTAAGTGCGGACCCTCCAGGCAATCCTCCATTCTCCCCTTTTTTTCGGAGCCCCATGAATGTTATTGCCTAGCGCTGTTCATGTGTCCTCCACCTTCGAGTTTGGAGGTGTGTTTCATGATTGTCTAAGTGCGGACCCCCAAGGCAATCCTCCATTCTCCCCTTTTTTCGGAGCCCCATGAATGTTATTGCCTAGCGCTGTTCATGTGTCCTCCACTTTCGAGTTTAGAGCTGTGTTTCATGATTGCCAAAGTGCGGACCCTCAAGGCAATCCTCCATTCTCCCCTTTTTTCGGAGCCCATGAATTGCGTTCATGTGTCCTGCACTTTCGAGTTTGGAGCTGTGTTTCATGATTGCCTAAGTGCGGACCCTCAAGGCAATCCTCCATTCTCCCCCTTTTTTGGAGCCCCATGAATGTTATTGCCTAGCGTTGTTCATGTGTCCTCCACTTTCGAGTTTGGAGTTGTGTTTCATGATTGCCTAAGTGCGGACCCTCAAGGCAATCCTCCATTCTCCCCTTATTTTGGAGCCCCATGAATGTTATTGCCTAGCGTTGTTCATGTGTCCTCCACTTTCGAGTTTGGAGCTGTGTTTCATGATTGCCTAAGTGCGGACCTTCAAGGCAATCCTCCATTCTCCCCTTTTTTCGGAGCCCAATGAATGTTATTGCCTACGCTGTTCATGTGTCCTACACCTTCGAGTTTTGGAGCTGTGTTTCATGATTTGCCTAAGTGTGGACCCTCAAGGCAATCCTCTATTCTCCCCTTTTTTCGGAGCCCCATGAATGTTTATTGCCTAGCGTTGTTTCGTGTGTCCTCCAC
>NC_038249.2:4805932-4806694 GCF_000004515.6 Glycine max | reverse complement strand
CCCTTTTTTCGGAGCCCAATGAATGTTATTGCCTAGCGCTGTTCATGTGTCCTACACCTTCGAGTTTGGAGCTGTGTTTCATGATTGCCTAAGTGCGGACCCTCAAGGCAATCCTCCATTCTCCCATTTTTTCGGAGCCCCGTGAATGTTATTGCCTAGCGCTGTTCATGTGTCCTCCACTTTCGAGTTTGGAGCTGTGTTTCATGATTGCCTAAGTGCGGACCCTCAAGGCAATCCTCCATTCTCCCCTTTTTTCAGAGCCCCGTGAATGTTATTGCCTAGCGCTGTTCATGTGTCCTCCACCTTCGAGTTTGGAGCTGTGTTTCATGATTGCCTAAGTGCGGACCCTCAAGGCAATCCTCCATTCTCCCCTTTTTTCGGAGCCCTATGAATGTTATTGCCTAGCGCTGTTCATGTGTCCTCCAATTTGGAGTTTGGAGTTGTGTTTCATGATTGCCTAAGTGCGGACCCTCAAGGCAATCCTCCATTCTCCCCCTTTTTTGGAGCCCCATGAATGTTATTGCCTAGCGCTGTTCATGTGTCCTCCACTTTCGAGTTTGGAGCTGTGTTTCATGATTGCCTAAGTGCGGACCCTCATGGCAATCCTCCATTGTCCCCCTTTTTTGGAGCCCCATGAATGTTATTGCCTAGCGGCTTTCATGTGTGTTGATCCTTCGAGTTGGGAGTGGTGTATCATGATTGCCTAAGTGCGGACCCTCAAGGCAATCCTCCATTCTCCCCTTTTTTTGGAGCCCCATGAAT
>NC_038249.2:4805547-4805750 GCF_000004515.6 Glycine max | reverse complement strand
TTGCCAAAGTGCGGACCCTCAAGGCAATCCTCCATTCTCCCCTTTTTTCGGAGCCCCTTAATTGCGTTCATGTGTCCTCCACTTTCGAGTTTGGAGCTGTGTTTCATGATTGCCTAAGTGCGGACCCTCAAGGCAATCCTCCATTCTCCCCTTTTTTCGGAGCCCTATGAATGTTATTTCCTAGCGCTGTTCATGTGTCCTCC
>NC_038249.2:4803167-4805447 GCF_000004515.6 Glycine max | reverse complement strand
TGCGGACCCTCAAGGCAATCCTCCATTCTCCCCCTTTTTTGGAGCCCCATGAATGTTATTGCCTAGCGCTGTTCATGTATCCTCCACCTTCGAGTTTGGAGCTGTGTTTCATGATTGCCTAAGTGCGGACCCTCAAGGCAATCCTCCATTCTCCCCCTTTTTTGGAGCCCCATGAATGTTATTGCCTAGCGCTGTTCATGTATCCTCCACCTTCGAGTTTGGAGCTGTGTTTCATGATTGCCTAAGTGCGGACCCTCAAGGCAATCCTCCATTCTCCCCTTTTTTCGGAGCCCTATGAATGTTATTGCCTAGCGCTGTTCATGTGTCCTCCACTTTCGAGTTTGGAGTTGTGTTTCATGATTGCCTAAGTGCGGACCCTCATGGCAATCCTCCATTTTCCCCCTTTTTTGGAGCCCGATGAATGTTATTGCCTTGCGCTGTTCATGTGTCCTCCACTTTCGAGTTTGGAGTTGTGTTTCATGATTACCTAAGTGCGGACCCTCAAGGCAATCCTCCATTCTCCCCTTTTTTCGGAGCCCCATGAATGTTATTGCCTAGCGCTGTTCATGTGTCCTACACCTTCGAGTTTAGAGCTGTGTTTCATGATTGCCAAAGTGCGGACCCTCAAGGCAATCCTCCATTCTCCCCTTTTTTCGGAGCCCATGAATTGCGTTCATGTGTCCTCCACTTTCGTGTTTGGAGCTGTGTTTCATGATTGCCTAAGTGCGGACCCTCAAGGCAATCCTCCATTCTCCCCTTTTTTCGGAGCCCCCGTGAATGTTATTGCCTAGCGCTGTTCATGTATCCTCCACCTTCGAGTTTGGAGCTGTGTTTCATGATTGCCTAAGTGCGGACCCTCAAGGCAATCCTCCATTCTCCCCTTTTTTCGGAGCCCTATGAATGTTATTGCCTAGCGCTGTTCATGTGTCCTCCACTTTCGAGTTTGGAGTTTGTGTTTCATGATTGCCTAAGTGCGGACCCTCAAGGCAATCCTCCATTCTCCCCCTTTTTTGGAGCCCCATGAATGTTATTGCCTAGCGCTGTTCATGTGTCCTCCAACCTTTCGAGTTTGGAGTTGTGTTTCATGATTGCCTAAGTGCGGACCCTCAAGGCAATCCTCCATTCTCCCCTTTTTTCGGAGCCCAATGAATGTTATTGCCTAGCGCTGTTCATGTGTCCTACACCTTCGAGTTTGGAGCTGTGTTTCATGATTGCCTAAGTGCGGACCCTCAAGGCAATCCTCCATTCTCCCCCTATTTTGGAGCCCCATGAATGTTATTGCCTAGCGTTGTTCATGTGTCCTCCACTTTCGAGTTTGGAGCTGTGTTTCATGATTGCCTAAGTGCGGACCCTCAAGGCAATCCTCCATTCTCCCATTTTTTCGGAGCCCCGTGAATGTTATTGCCTAGCGCTGTTCATGTGTCCTCCACTTTCGAGTTTGGAGCTGTGTTTCATGATTGCCTAAGTGCGGACCCTCAAGGCAATCCTCCATTCTCCCCTTTTTTCGGAGCCCAATGAATGTTATTGCCTAGCGCTGTTCATGTGTCCTACACCTTCGAGTTTGGAGCTGTGTTTCATGATTGCCTAAGTGCGGACCCTCAAGGCAATCCTCCATTCTCCCCCTTTTTTGGAGCCCCATGAATGTTATTGCCTAGCGCTGTTCATGTGTCCTCCACTTTCGAGTTTGGAGTTGTGTTTCATGATTGCCTAAGTGCGGACCCTCAAGGCAATCCTCCATTCTCCCCTTTTTTCGGAGCCCCATGAATGTTATTGCCTAGCGCTGTTCATGTGTCCTACACCTTTCGAGTTTGGAGCTGTGTTTCATGATTGCCTAAGTGCGGACCCTCAAGGCAATCCTCCATTCTCCCCTTTTTTCGGAGCCCCATGAATGTTATTGCCTAGCGCTGTTCATGTGTCCTCCACTTTCGAGTTTGGAGCTGTGTTTCATGATTGCCTAAGTGCGGACCCTCAAGGCAATCCTCCATTCTCCCCTTTTTTCGGAGCCCCATGAATGTTATTGCCTAGCGCTGTTCATGTGTCCTCCACCTTCGAGTTTGGAGCTGTGTTTCATGATTGCCTAAGTGCGGACCCCCAAGGCAATCCTCCATTCTCCCCTTTTTTCGGAGCCCCATGAATGTTATTGCCTAGCGCTGTTCATGTGTCCTCCACTTTCGAGTTTAGAGCTGTGTTTCATGATTGCCAAAGTGCGGACCCTCAACGCAATCCTCCATTCTCCCCTTTTTTCGGAGCCCCATGAATGTTATTGCCTAGCGCTGTTCA
>NC_038249.2:4793306-4793954 GCF_000004515.6 Glycine max | reverse complement strand
CCTTTCGAGTTTGGAGCTGTGTTTCATGATTGCCTAAGTGCGGACCCTCAAGGCAATCCTCCATTCTCCCCCTTTTTTTGGAGCCCCATGAATGTTATTGCCTAGCGCTGTTCATGTGTCCTCCACTTTCGAGTTTCCCCCCTGTGTTTCATGATTGCCTAACCCCCGCCCCCTCAAGGCAATCCTCCATTCTCCCCTTTTTTCGGAGCCCTATGAATGTTATTGCCTAGCGCTGTTCATGTGTCCTCCAATTTGGAGTTTGGAGTTGTGTTTCATGATTGCCTAAGTGCGGACCCTCAAGGCAATCCTCCATTCTCCCCCTTTTTTGGAGCCCCATGAATGTTATTGCCTAGCGCTGTTCATGTGTCCTCCACTTTCGAGTATGGAGTTGTGTTTCATGATTGCCTAAGTGCGGACCCTCAAGGCAATCCTCCATTCTCCCCCTATTTTGGAGCCCCATGAATGTTATTGCCTAGCGTTGTTCATGTGTCCTCCACTTTCGAGTTTGGAGCTGTGTTTCATGATTGCCTAAGTGCGGACCCTCAAGGCAATCCTCCATTCTCCCCTTTTTTCGGAGCCATATGAATGTTATTGCCTAGCGCTATTCATGTGTCCTCCACTTTCGAGTTTGGAGCTGTGTTTCATGAT
>NC_038249.2:4791783-4793160 GCF_000004515.6 Glycine max | reverse complement strand
GGCAATCCTCCATTTTCCCCCTTTTTTGAAGCCCCATGAATGTTATTGCCTTGCGCTGTTCATGTGTCCTCCACTTTCGAGTTTGGAGTTGTGTTTCATGATTGCCTAAGTGCGGACCCTCAAGGCAATCCTCCATTCTCCCCCTTTTTTTGGAGCCCCATGAATGTTATTGCCTAGCGCTGTTCATGTGTCCTCTCACTTTCGAGTTTGGAGTTGTGTGGGGGGGAGGGGCGTAAGTGCGGACCCTCAAGGCAATCCTCCATTCTCCCCCTTTTTTGGAGCCCCATGAATGTTATTGCCTAGCGCTGTTCATGTGTCCTCCACTTTCGAGTTTGGAGTTGTGTTTCATGATTACCTAAGTGCGGACCCTCAAGGCAATCCTCCATTCTCCCCTTTTTTCGGAGCCCCATGAATGTTATTGCCTAGCGCTGTTCATGTGTCCTACACCTTCGAGTTTGGAGCTGTGTTTCATGATTGCCAAAGTGCGGACCCTCAAGGCAATCCTCCATTCTCCCATTTTTTCGGAGCCCCGTGAATGTTATTGCCTAGCGCTGTTCATGTGTCCTCCACTTTCGAGTTTGGAGTTGTGTTTCATGATTGCCTAAGTGCGGACCCTCAAGGCAATCCTCCATTCTCCCCTTTTTTCGGAGCCCCATGAATGTTATTGCCTAGCGCTGTTCATGTGTCCTCCACTTTCGAGTTTGGAGTTGTGTTTCATGATTGCCTAAGTGCGGACCCTCAAGGCAATCCTCCATTCTCCCCCTTTTTTGGAGCCCCATGAATGTTATTGCCTAGCGCTGTTCATGTATCCTCCACCTTCGAGTTTGGAGCTGTGTTTCATGATTGCCTAAGTGCGGACCCTCAAGGCAATCCTCCATTCTCCCCTTTTTTCGGAGCCCTATGAATGTTATTGCCTAGCGCTGTTCATGTGTCCTCCACTTTCGAGTTTGGAGTTGTGTTTCATGATTGCCTAAGTGCGGACCCTCATGGCAATCCTCCATTTTCCCCCTTTTTTGGAGCCCGATGAATGTTATTGCCTTGCGCTGTTCATGTGTCCTCCACTTTCGTGTTTGGAGCTGTGTTTCATGATTGCCTAAGTGCGGACCCTCAAGGCAATCCTCCATTCTCCCCTTTTTTCGGAGCCCTATGAATGTTATTGCCTAGCGCTGTTCATGTGTCCTCCAATTTGGAGTTTGGGAGTTGTGTTTCATGATTGCCTAAGTGCGGACCCTCAAGGCAATCCTCCATTCTCCCCCTTTTTTCGGAAGCTCCCATGAAATGTTATTTGCCTAGCGCTGTTCATGTGTCCTCCACTTTCGAGTTTGGAGTTGTGTTTCATGATTGCCTAAGTGCGGACCCTCAAGGCAATCCTCCATT
>NC_038249.2:4788386-4791622 GCF_000004515.6 Glycine max | reverse complement strand
GCGCTGTTCATGTGTCCTCCACTTTCAAGTTTGGAGTTGTGTTTCATGATTGCCTAAGTGCGGACCCTCAAGGCAATCCTCCATTCTCCCCCTTTTTTGGAGCCCCATGAATGTTATTGCCTAGCGCTGTTCATGTATCCTCCACCTTCGAGTTTGGAGCTGTGTTTCATGATTGCCTAAGTGCGGACCCTCAAGGCAATCCTCCATTCTCCCCTTTTTTCGGAGCCCCATGAATGTTATTGCCTAGCGCTGTTCATGTGTCCTCCACTTTCGAGTTTGGAGCTGTGTTTCATGATTGCCTAAGTGCGGACCCTCATGGCAATCCTCCATTCTCCCCCTTTTTTGGAGCCCCATGAATGTTATTGCCTTGCGCCGTTCATGTGTCCTCCACCTTCGAGTTTGGAGCTGTGTTTCATGATTACCTAAGTGCGGACCCTCATGGCAATCCTCCTTTCTCCCCCTTTTTTGGAGCCCCATGAATGTTATTGCCTAGCGCTGTTCATGTGTCCTCCACTTTCGAGTTTGGAGTTGTGTTTCATGATTGCCTAAGTGCGGACCCTCATGGCAATCCTCCATTTTCCCCCTTTTTTGGAGCCCCATGAATGTTATTGCCTTGCGCTGTTCATGTGTCCTCCACTTTCGAGTTTGGAGTTGTTTTTCATGATTACCTAAATGCGGACCCTCAAGGCAATCCTCCATACTCCCCCTTTATTGGAACCCCATGAATGTTATTGCCTAGCGCTGTTCATGTGTCCTCCACTTTCGAGTTTGGAGTTGTGTTTCATGATTGCCTAAGTGCGGACCCTCAAGGCAATCCTCCATTTTCCCCCTTTTTTGAGCCCCATGAATGTTATTGCCTTGCGCGGTTCATGTGTCCTCCACTTTCGAGTTTGGAGTTGTGTTTCATGATTACCTAAGTGCGGACCCTCAAGGCAATCCTCCATTCTCCCCTTTTTTCGGAGCCCCATGAATGTTATTGCCTAGCGCTGTTCATGTGTCCTACACCTTCGAGTTTGGAGTTGTGTTTCATGATTGCCAAAGTGCGGACCCTCAAGGCAATCCTCCATTCTCCCATTTTTTCGGAGCCCCGTGAATGTTATTGCCTAGCGCTGTTCATGTGTCCTCCACTTTCGAGTTTGGAGTTGTGTTTCATGATTGCCTAAGTGCGGACCCTCAAGGCAATCCTCCATTCTCCCCTTTTTTCAGAGCCCCGTGAATGTTATTGCCTAGCGCTGTTCATGTATCCTCCACCTTCGAGTTTGGAGCTGTGTTTCATGATTGCCTAAGTGCGGACCCTCAAGGCAATCCTCCATTCTCCCCTTTTTTCAGAGCCCCGTGAATGTTATTGCCTAGCGCTGTTCATGTATCCTCCACCTTCGAGTTTGGAGCTGTGTTTCATGATTGCCTAAGTGCGGACCCTCAAGGCAATCCTCCATTCTCCCCTTTTTTCGGAGCCCTATGAATGTTATTGCCTAGCGCTGTTCATGTGTCCTCCACTTTCGAGTTTGGAGTTGTGTTTCATGATTACCTAAGTGCGGACCCTCAAGGCAATCCTCCATTCTCCCCCTTTTTTGGAGCCCCATGAATGTTATTGCCTAGCGCTGTTCATGTGTCCTCCACTTTCGAGTTTGGAGCTGTGTTTCATGATTCCCTAAGTGCGGACCCTCAAGGCAATCCTCCATTCTCCCCTTTTTTCGGAGCCCCATGAATGTTATTGCCTAGCGCTGTTTATGTGTCCTCCACCTTCTAGTTCGGAGCTGTGTTTCATGATTGTCTAAGTGCGGACCCTCAGGCATCCTCCAGTCTCCCCTTTCTCGTAACCCCGTGAATGTCTTATTGCCTAGCGCTGTTCATGTGTCCTCCACTTTCGAGTTTGGAAGTTGTGTTTCATGATTGCCTAAGTGCGGACCCTCAAGGCAATCCTCCATTTTCCCCCTTTTTTGAACCCCATGAATGTTATTGCCTTGCGCGGGTCATGTGTCCTCCACTTTCCAGTTTGGAATTGTGTTTCATGAATACCTAAGTGCGGACCCTCAAGGGAATCCTCCATTCTCCCCTTTTTTCGGAGCCCCATGAATGTTATTGCCTAGCGCTGTTCATGTGTCCTACACCTTCGAGTTTGGAGCTGTGTTTCATGATTGCCAAAGTGCGGACCCTCAAGGCAATCCTCCATTCTCCCCTTTTTTCGGAACCCCCTGAATGTTATTGCCTAACGCTGTTCATGTGGCCTCCACTTTCGAGTTTGGAGTTATGTTTCATGATTGCCTAAATGCGGACCCTCAAGGCAATCATCCATTCTCCCCCTTTGTTCGGAAGCCCCATGAATGTTATTGCCTATCGCTGTTCTTGTTGTCTCCGCTTTTGAATTTGGAAGCCTCTGGGTTGAACGATTGCTTAAGGGGGGACCCCCACCGCAATCCTCCTCTCATCCCCTTTATTGTGAGTCCCATAATGATTTTGTGGACCGCTGTTTATGGCTCCATTTTCCCCCTTTTTTGAGCCCCATGAATGTTATTGCCTTGCGCGGTTCATGTGTCCTCCACTTTCGAGTTTGGAGTTGTGTTTCATGATTACCTAAGTGCGGACCCTCAAGGCAATCCTCCATTTTCCCCCTTTTTTCGGAGCCCGATGAATGTTATTGCCTTGCGCTGTTCATGTGTCCTACACTTTCGAGTTTGGAGTTGTGTTTCATGATTACCTAAGTGCGGACCCTCAAGGCAATCCTCCATTCTCCCCCTTTTTTCGGAGCCCCATGAATGTTATTGCCTAGCGCTGTTCATGTGTCCTCCACTTTCGAGTTTGGAGCGGTGTTTCATGATTGCCTAAGTGCGGACCCTCAAGGCAATCCTCCATTCTCCACCTTTTTTCGGAGCCCCATGAATGTTATTGCCATAGCGCTGTTCATGTGTCCGTCCTTATCCTTCGCGAAGCTTCTGGAGACTGTGAATACGTTCGACTGATTGCCTCAAGTGCGGTACCTTCGCCGAACATGTGCAATCCTCCATTCTCCCCTTTTTTCGGAGCCCCATGAATGTTATTGCCTAGCGCTGTTCATGTGTCCTCCACTTTCGAGTTTGGAGCTGTGTTTCATGATTGCCAAAAGTGCGGACCCTCAAGGCAATCCTCCATTCTCCCCTTTTTTTCGGAGCCCCGTGAATGTTATTGCCTAGCGCTGTTCATGTGTCCTCCACTTTCGAGTTTGGAGTTGTGTTTCATGATTGCCTAAGTGCGGACCC